>NW_028233100.1:0-25211 GCF_057557595.1 Rhyacophila brunnea | reverse complement strand
GGGAAAAAAAACATTGTATTTTTAAGATTTAACTCACAATATGATACAGAAGATAATTTTTTTATTGTTACAGCTTATGGATTTTAAAAACGAAAAACTTCAAATTATAGCAGAAGGAATGGCATAAAAAACCTTTTTCTATTGTTTCATACCACTAATAGTATTTTATACGTTTTTTTTAAAACATAGATATGTGATTTTTTATGTCAATCGAATAGATTTAACATCACAAATAAATGTAAACTTTTACTATAGAAAAAAGCATCAGAACTTATTTGTGTTAACTTTTGTAGACGATTCATTCTATTTAACATATATATAAAATATCACAAATACAACAATTTAAATAATGCAAGTTATATAAAATCAGGATTTTATGTTGCCAAGAAAGACGATAAATGTATTTATTATATTTTTGGATATAATTTTTGAATATTTGCTGTTGAAGCAATCTTAAAATAGAAGAGTGATTATATCTTGCAATTATATCTCTTATTTATGTTTTATTTTGTAATCTAGCACAGATTTTGATGTTTTTTTTCATTACAAAAAAGTGATAAAAGGCTATTAAATTTGTAAAAGACATCAATGGCTTTATATTTTATTCACTAAAACTGAAAGATTTTAGATGAGGATTAACTGATCATTGAAAACATGGTAAGAAATAATATCATAAACGAGTGATAAATATAATAATAGAGTCGCCCCTACCCTAGAAGGGCGACTCTATTGTTGTGTTCATTGCATCGTAATTTAAAAAATATAAATCTATTATTTTTATAGAAACATAAAACATAGATTATCATAAATAAATTGTCGAATATTTTGCTATAAAATACACTTTTTACAATAAAATCAAGTATTTATTTAGTTCACACTATATATTTATTCAACCTAGATATTATTTCTGTATGTATATTTACTTTTTAAACATGAAAAATATACAAAAAAGGCTAACTACTTTTTTATTATATGGTAAATGCATTATAATAAATGTTATAAGAAAAAAACAAAAAATAAAACTTTTAATAACTAGATATTAAAAGAAAAATGCTAATTTCTATTATTATAAATAAAGAAATAGTATTTAACAAACACCGTATTCTAAAATAGACATTTTTTCTTTATCCTAGCTGAACTATTTAACAATTTATGTATTTTTTTAACAACAATTTATTATAAATGTACTATTATAGTTTTATTCAACATTAGACGTGTTAATTTGCGGTAGAATAATACCAAAAAAGGGTTTTTATTCAGCTATCTAACAGAATTAGCACCTCTTTATAGTTATTTAGGCGACTATATGTATCAAATAGCATATAAATCACCTTAAAGTTCATAAAAAATCCTATATTTCAAATTTTTAATCATTAAATCTGTTGTTTGTTTTACTTTAGCAAGCAGATTTAAACTCAAAATCATGTCTATTTTACAGAAATGTGTTATCGATGAGTGTGAATAATTTACAAAATACATTATATTGGGACTTAATTCAATCTCAGTATTAAAAAAAATCGAAAAAGTTAGTATTTTAGATGATTAGAAATATAAAAAAAAATTACATAAAATTAAAAAAAAAGAAGAAAAAAAACATTTTTTTATATTTACTTAATAAATTAAACAGCTTTTTTGACATTTAACCTATAAAAATTACCTATTTTAGCATTATCCACCTTTATTTTCGTACATAAGAAACATACCTAAAATGGGTTATAAATAAAGATCAAAGTCAATTAAATGATATCAAAATCTTCTTTTATAATTGAATATTTCTATTGATATAAAAATATATTCAATATTTTATGTAATTGATCATTAAAAGAAAAAAAAATAATAGGACCCTTAAACTTTCTACTAAAATCCCAAATCAAAATACATCAAGCATAATCTTTATTGATGTATAATTCAAAACATATTTTTTCGATTTGGTGTATATGATAGTTTTTATCACATAAAAAAACCACTAAAATAAAGAAAAAAAATAGTCGACTAAATCCACGCATTAAAGTTTCAGAAACAAGAAAAATATAAAATTTATGATTTTCTAAGTATTTTACGTTTTAAAAAAATAATTTCAATAGGGAAAACTTAATTTTATCATAAGAAAAAAAATCCCTTTTTTTTGCGATGTTCATTATTATAAAAAAATCGCAGAATATGAAAAATATGAGATAGCCAGAATGTGTATCTTAACTTATAAAAGTATGATCAACATATTAAAATTGGTTTTTGCGCCAAACAGGGCTTGGTTCTAAGTTTTTTTTAAGACAGAAAAAAATATGGCAACAGATAAAACTTGGAATTAACCAAAAAATCAATAAATTCACCTTTTCTGCTTAACAATTAATAACAAAACATACATACAAATATTAGCTGTGTCTAGTAGAGTATATAAATATCCATTATAAGGCAAAAGAATCTTAATTAAAACCAAGTTTGTTATGGCTATATATCCACAAAAAGATGATTTTATCTCCTATCAACTTTAGATAATGTATTTTATATGTCATAAATTATCATTGTACGATTTCTTTCTATGCTAGTGGACATATTTATCACCACTTATTCGGCTATTCAGCGACATAATTCAGCTAAAAGTAATAAAATTATGTTTAAAAGACAATTGATTCTTCCTTTTGCATCAAAAGAAATACATAAAACTTGTTTTTTCTCATCTCGCTGCAGACATATTATATTTAAAATAGTATAGAAAATCGATAATATAACATGCCGCAGGAAATATTTATAATAAAAAAGACTATTAACATGAAATATTCATTAAAAGGTTGTTTATTTAAACATAAAGGATTTATTCTCTACAACCAGAAAAGTAGAAAACCGCCTATAGAAATAAAAAAACCAAAAGATTGGTATAAATATGATAATTAAGCCACAAATAATCAATAAAAATTACAATTTATGCGGAATAAAATAAAACAATAACTATAGTTTTTTAGTAGAGACGTAATTTATATATCAATATTATTATTTAAGTGCATTAAACTTTAAATATTTACATAAAACTCTAATATCTGGTGTCTAAATAGAAAAATATTGCATTTGAATTTTCAATCTATTTATATTTCCTTTGAAAACTTCATTTTCTTAAAAGATGAATCTATTATTAGATTATACTAAATTACTAAGCACGAAAACTATTTTGATTTCGCCAGTATATATTATATATATGAAAAATAAAATAAAAAACTTAAAAAAATAATAATTTATTAACAAGAGAATCTTAAACAAAGAAATAAATAACAAATAAAAATACATATAATATAATCACAAAAATTTTCATATTATTATTCTATTAACAAATAATCTTAACATAATAAAATATTTATGGTTTTGAATATTATAAAGAACAATTGATGAGAAGATCTTTAGAATCAGAAAATCTAGTATAATGTATATAATAGACATATATATGCGTATTATTATTATTTATGCCAATATTAAAAATTTTATGGTGATTTAATAATTTATAGATTCTAAATGAAAATTTAAATAAAATCAGAAGAATATTCAAGATAAATAATTTATAAAAAAAAGTATAATAGTTTGTAAAAAAATGGTTAAAAAATATAATAAAATAAATCACAATTTATTTATCATTATATATTAAATATTTTTCTTTTTTGTTATTCTTTCTCGTAATCTAATTTAAAAGAAAAATCGAATGTTTTGATAACTATATTTTATATCTAGAAAGTTCAAAATTAGAATAGAAAAACAATATGCTAGCATATAATTTTATTTAAGAACGCTTTTCTAACATCACGATGTGTTCGAATATCTTAATCTAAAGATAAAATATCCAATAATAACAAAATAAAATAAAATAGAATGAATATATTTTTTGTTTATAATAGAAAGAAAAAAGCATTGTTCAGAATTTAAAGATAATAATTATAAAAGTAATAAGAATTAATTTTACCTTTACAATAAAAAAGTAAATTATTAATAAATATGTGGATTAAGCGATCGTAAAAAGTAAAAAAATATCAAAAAACCATAAAAATGGTGGTATAATTATCATTGAAAAGGATAAAAACATATAAATCTCCTATAAATAATGGCATTATTACAATTTAGTTATATATTTATGATCTTAATTGCATAAGAATATAAAGACATGAACTTTGAGATTTAAATGTTATCATAGCGATGATTAAGAAAGTAAACATAAATAGAAAATATGATAAAGGATATACAGAGCTTTGTTTTTTTTTTCAAAAATATGCCCCATTTTCAGAAAAAAACGCATATTTATAAACTCAATGGATAAAATATCAGTTTTAAAACAAAAATTCGGAGAAATAGACGGAAATATCATGGTAAAAACCGTATAATTTAATTTTCTTATCTAGAAAAGGGGTAAATTTGATCAATGACCATTTTAGATCGGCTTTTTTAGATAAAGGGCAAAAGAAAACTGTTGAGAACATAACACAGGTTTATAAAAACTAAAAAATTAAAGGATTCATATATTTCTATTTATCAATTCTAGTAAATATTTAATTTTTTTCAAGAATCGCGAAATTTTTACAAAAAAATATACAAATAAAAGAATTCTAGTAATAGCAGGGATATAAATAATAAAATATAATTTCATATAAAGTAACAATATTAAACCTTTATATACTTTCTTTTGTAAAATTCAAAATGCATAAATCAAGTTTATTATATGTAAAATAAAGCAAAACAGGATATTTAACATATACGATAAAACATCTTATAGAAGCTAAAGATTATTAATACATTAAAATACAAAATTGAATTATTGTAAGCAAATAATTATATCCAACGAAAAAACGTAAAACATAAAAACAAAACAGCAAATGTTGATATATAAATAATATCAAATAATTATTTAATTTACAGTGTATATTTAATTTATTTCCTTGTCTATAATTATTATAATTGAACCTTCGATTGAATCTTGCTAAAAAAAAATTTTATAAAAAAAAAGTCCAAATTAATTAAAATAAAACCCATGTCTATAATCATTGTAAAATTTGAACCTTCAGACAAAATCCATCTAAATAAAATTTCAAAAAAAAATTTCAAAATCGATTATATTTAACCCACGTCTAAAATCATTATAAAACAAATATCTTCGGAATATATCATAATTCTTGTATATAATTCTAAAAATATGAAAATTCTACTATAATATTCACTTGAAACAGTAAATGCTTGGCAATTTAATAATTTGAGTGGATAAAACCATGAATTTTTAAATCTAGAAATATAAAATTTATGTTCACATTTGAATAGCTAACTATTAGATTTATTAAAAAATGGAAGATAAATAAAAAAATATTTAGTCATTTATAAAAAAGGAGGACCAAACAGCCATAAAATTGTTTTAAAATATAATAATAAATTTTCTAGGTTTTATCGATTTGCACAAAAAACCAATAAATATATTAATTTATATAAACACATATAAATAAATTCTAATATAACATATCGTTTTTGATTTCATTTATATAAAAACAGAAAAAGTATACAAAATTTATCATAATGTAATAGGCATATCGATTAGAGAATAAATATAAAAACATTATATTACGCTATTCAAATCAAATAAAATAAAGTATAAAATAATAAAATAGTTCATATAGAAGAGGTTTCTCTGGAAATTAATATTTTTTGATGTTAATTAAATGACGCAAAAAAACTATAACGCATATGAATAAACTCAGTCTTTTAAAATATCAGAGAAGAATCTATAAAAGTATATATAGTAAAACAAAAAAATTGTTTTTAAATAGTTAAGCATATAAAAATCTAACGAGTAATATTCAAACCTATTTATAAGTAAAAATATTTTTATGCAATTAAATATTTATCTTTAAATAGTTAAGCATATAATTCGTAATCAATTATCTTTAAAAACAAAAAAAAACCTTTTTTTCTTCACATAACGCTTATTATGTAATTTTATAAACAAATAAAACAGCTATCAAGAACAGGGAAAAAAAACATTGTATTTTTAAGATTTAACACACAATATGATACAGAAGATAATTTTTTTATTGTTACAGCTTATGGATTTTAAAAACGAAAAACTTCAAATTATAGCAGAAGGAATGGCATAAAAAACCTTTTTCTATTGTTTCATACCACTAATAGTATTTTATACGTTTTTTTTAAAACATAGATATGTGATTTTTTATGTCAATCGAATAGATTTAACATCACAAATAAATGTAAACTTTTACTATAGAAAAAAGCATCAGAACTTATTTGTGTTAACTTTTGTAGACGATTCATTCTATTTAACATATATATAAAATATCACAAATACAACAATTTAAATAATGCAAGTTATATAAAATCAGGATTTTATGTTGCCAAGAAAGACGATAAATGTATTTATTATATTTTTGGATATAATTTTTGAATATTTGCTGTTGAAGCAATCTTAAAATAGAAGAGTGATTATATCTTGCAATTATATCTCTTATTTATGTTTTATTTTGTAATCTAGCACAGATTTTGATGTTTTTTTTCATTACAAAAAAGTGATAAAAGGCTATTAAATTTGTAAAAGACATCAATGGCTTTATATTTTATTCACTAAAACTGAAAGATTTTAGATGAGGATTAACTGATCATTGAAAACATGGTAAGAAATAATATCATAAACGAGTGATAAATATAATAATAGAGTCGCCCCTACCCTAGAAGGGCGACTCTATTGTTGTGTTCATTGCATCGTAATTTAAAAAATATAAATCTATTATTTTTATAGAAACATAAAACATAGATTATCATAAATAAATTGTCGAATATTTTGCTATAAAATACACTTTTTACAATAAAATCAAGTATTTATTTAGTTCACACTATATATTTATTCAACCTAGATATTATTTCTGTATGTATATTTACTTTTTAAACATGAAAAATATACAAAAAAGGCTAACTACTTTTTTATTATATGGTAAATGCATTATAATAAATGTTATAAGAAAAAAACAAAAAATAAAACTTTTAATAACTAGATATTAAAAGAAAAATGCTAATTTCTATTATTATAAATAAAGAAATAGTATTTAACAAACACCGTATTCTAAAATAGACATTTTTTCTTTATCCTAGCTGAACTATTTAACAATTTATGTATTTTTTTAACAACAATTTATTATAAATGTACTATTATAGTTTTATTCAACATTAGACGTGTTAATTTGCGGTAGAATAATACCAAAAAAGGGTTTTTATTCAGCTATCTAACAGAATTAGCACCTCTTTATAGTTATTTAGGCGACTATATGTATCAAATAGCATATAAATCACCTTAAAGTTCATAAAAAATCCTATATTTCAAATTTTTAATCATTAAATCTGTTGTTTGTTTTACTTTAGCAAGCAGATTTAAACTCAAAATCATGTCTATTTTACAGAAATGTGTTATCGATGAGTGTGAATAATTTACAAAATACATTATATTGGGACTTAATTCAATCTCAGTATTAAAAAAAATCGAAAAAGTTAGTATTTTAGATGATTAGAAATATAAAAAAAAATTACATAAAATTAAAAAAAAAGAAGAAAAAAAACATTTTTTTATATTTACTTAATAAATTAAACAGCTTTTTTGACATTTAACCTATAAAAATTACCTATTTTAGCATTATCCACCTTTATTTTCGTACATAAGAAACATACCTAAAATGGGTTATAAATAAAGATCAAAGTCAATTAAATGATATCAAAATCTTCTTTTATAATTGAATATTTCTATTGATATAAAAATATATTCAATATTTTATGTAATTGATCATTAAAAGAAAAAAAAATAATAGGACCCTTAAACTTTCTACTAAAATCCCAAATCAAAATACATCAAGCATAATCTTTATTGATGTATAATTCAAAACATATTTTTTCGATTTGGTGTATATGATAGTTTTTATCACATAAAAAAACCACTAAAATAAAGAAAAAAAATAGTCGACTAAATCCACGCATTAAAGTTTCAGAAACAAGAAAAATATAAAATTTATGATTTTCTAAGTATTTTACGTTTTAAAAAAATAATTTCAATAGGGAAAACTTAATTTTATCATAAGAAAAAAAATCCCTTTTTTTTGCGATGTTCATTATTATAAAAAAATCGCAGAATATGAAAAATATGAGATAGCCAGAATGTGTATCTTAACTTATAAAAGTATGATCAACATATTAAAATTGGTTTTTGCGCCAAACAGGGCTTGGTTCTAAGTTTTTTTTAAGACAGAAAAAAATATGGCAACAGATAAAACTTGGAATTAACCAAAAAATCAATAAATTCACCTTTTCTGCTTAACAATTAATAACAAAACATACATACAAATATTAGCTGTGTCTAGTAGAGTATATAAATATCCATTATAAGGCAAAAGAATCTTAATTAAAACCAAGTTTGTTATGGCTATATATCCACAAAAAGATGATTTTATCTCCTATCAACTTTAGATAATGTATTTTATATGTCATAAATTATCATTGTACGATTTCTTTCTATGCTAGTGGACATATTTATCACCACTTATTCGGCTATTCAGCGACATAATTCAGCTAAAAGTAATAAAATTATGTTTAAAAGACAATTGATTCTTCCTTTTGCATCAAAAGAAATACATAAAACTTGTTTTTTCTCATCTCGCTGCAGACATATTATATTTAAAATAGTATAGAAAATCGATAATATAACATGCCGCAGGAAATATTTATAATAAAAAAGACTATTAACATGAAATATTCATTAAAAGGTTGTTTATTTAAACATAAAGGATTTATTCTCTACAACCAGAAAAGTAGAAAACCGCCTATAGAAATAAAAAAACCAAAAGATTGGTATAAATATGATAATTAAGCCACAAATAATCAATAAAAATTACAATTTATGCGGAATAAAATAAAACAATAACTATAGTTTTTTAGTAGAGACGTAATTTATATATCAATATTATTATTTAAGTGCATTAAACTTTAAATATTTACATAAAACTCTAATATCTGGTGTCTAAATAGAAAAATATTGCATTTGAATTTTCAATCTATTTATATTTCCTTTGAAAACTTCATTTTCTTAAAAGATGAATCTATTATTAGATTATACTAAATTACTAAGCACGAAAACTATTTTGATTTCGCCAGTATATATTATATATATGAAAAATAAAATAAAAAACTTAAAAAAATAATAATTTATTAACAAGAGAATCTTAAACAAAGAAATAAATAACAAATAAAAATACATATAATATAATCACAAAAATTTTCATATTATTATTCTATTAACAAATAATCTTAACATAATAAAATATTTATGGTTTTGAATATTATAAAGAACAATTGATGAGAAGATCTTTAGAATCAGAAAATCTAGTATAATGTATATAATAGACATATATATGCGTATTATTATTATTTATGCCAATATTAAAAATTTTATGGTGATTTAATAATTTATAGATTCTAAATGAAAATTTAAATAAAATCAGAAGAATATTCAAGATAAATAATTTATAAAAAAAAGTATAATAGTTTGTAAAAAAATGGTTAAAAAATATAATAAAATAAATCACAATTTATTTATCATTATATATTAAATATTTTTCTTTTTTGTTATTCTTTCTCGTAATCTAATTTAAAAGAAAAATCGAATGTTTTGATAACTATATTTTATATCTAGAAAGTTCAAAATTAGAATAGAAAAACAATATGCTAGCATATAATTTTATTTAAGAACGCTTTTCTAACATCACGATGTGTTCGAATATCTTAATCTAAAGATAAAATATCCAATAATAACAAAATAAAATAAAATAGAATGAATATATTTTTTGTTTATAATAGAAAGAAAAAAGCATTGTTCAGAATTTAAAGATAATAATTATAAAAGTAATAAGAATTAATTTTACCTTTACAATAAAAAAGTAAATTATTAATAAATATGTGGATTAAGCGATCGTAAAAAGTAAAAAAATATCAAAAAACCATAAAAATGGTGGTATAATTATCATTGAAAAGGATAAAAACATATAAATCTCCTATAAATAATGGCATTATTACAATTTAGTTATATATTTATGATCTTAATTGCATAAGAATATAAAGACATGAACTTTGAGATTTAAATGTTATCATAGCGATGATTAAGAAAGTAAACATAAATAGAAAATATGATAAAGGATATACAGAGCTTTGTTTTTTTTTTCAAAAATATGCCCCATTTTCAGAAAAAAACGCATATTTATAAACTCAATGGATAAAATATCAGTTTTAAAACAAAAATTCGGAGAAATAGACGGAAATATCATGGTAAAAACCGTATAATTTAATTTTCTTATCTAGAAAAGGGGTAAATTTGATCAATGACCATTTTAGATCGGCTTTTTTAGATAAAGGGCAAAAGAAAACTGTTGAGAACATAACACAGGTTTATAAAAACTAAAAAATTAAAGGATTCATATATTTCTATTTATCAATTCTAGTAAATATTTAATTTTTTTCAAGAATCGCGAAATTTTTACAAAAAAATATACAAATAAAAGAATTCTAGTAATAGCAGGGATATAAATAATAAAATATAATTTCATATAAAGTAACAATATTAAACCTTTATATACTTTCTTTTGTAAAATTCAAAATGCATAAATCAAGTTTATTATATGTAAAATAAAGCAAAACAGGATATTTAACATATACGATAAAACATCTTATAGAAGCTAAAGATTATTAATACATTAAAATACAAAATTGAATTATTGTAAGCAAATAATTATATCCAACGAAAAAACGTAAAACATAAAAACAAAACAGCAAATGTTGATATATAAATAATATCAAATAATTATTTAATTTACAGTGTATATTTAATTTATTTCCTTGTCTATAATTATTATAATTGAACCTTCGATTGAATCTTGCTAAAAAAAAATTTTATAAAAAAAAAGTCCAAATTAATTAAAATAAAACCCATGTCTATAATCATTGTAAAATTTGAACCTTCAGACAAAATCCATCTAAATAAAATTTCAAAAAAAAATTTCAAAATCGATTATATTTAACCCACGTCTAAAATCATTATAAAACAAATATCTTCGGAATATATCATAATTCTTGTATATAATTCTAAAAATATGAAAATTCTACTATAATATTCACTTGAAACAGTAAATGCTTGGCAATTTAATAATTTGAGTGGATAAAACCATGAATTTTTAAATCTAGAAATATAAAATTTATGTTCACATTTGAATAGCTAACTATTAGATTTATTAAAAAATGGAAGATAAATAAAAAAATATTTAGTCATTTATAAAAAAGGAGGACCAAACAGCCATAAAATTGTTTTAAAATATAATAATAAATTTTCTAGGTTTTATCGATTTGCACAAAAAACCAATAAATATATTAATTTATATAAACACATATAAATAAATTCTAATATAACATATCGTTTTTGATTTCATTTATATAAAAACAGAAAAAGTATACAAAATTTATCATAATGTAATAGGCATATCGATTAGAGAATAAATATAAAAACATTATATTACGCTATTCAAATCAAATAAAATAAAGTATAAAATAATAAAATAGTTCATATAGAAGAGGTTTCTCTGGAAATTAATATTTTTTGATGTTAATTAAATGACGCAAAAAAACTATAACGCATATGAATAAACTCAGTCTTTTAAAATATCAGAGAAGAATCTATAAAAGTATATATAGTAAAACAAAAAAATTGTTTTTAAATAGTTAAGCATATAAAAATCTAACGAGTAATATTCAAACCTATTTATAAGTAAAAATATTTTTATGCAATTAAATATTTATCTTTAAATAGTTAAGCATATAATTCGTAATCAATTATCTTTAAAAACAAAAAAAAACCTTTTTTTCTTCACATAACGCTTATTATGTAATTTTATAAACAAATAAAACAGCTATCAAGAACAGGGAAAAAAAACATTGTATTTTTAAGATTTAACACACAATATGATACAGAAGATAATTTTTTTATTGTTACAGCTTATGGATTTTAAAAACGAAAAACTTCAAATTATAGCAGAAGGAATGGCATAAAAAACCTTTTTCTATTGTTTCATACCACTAATAGTATTTTATACGTTTTTTTTAAAACATAGATATGTGATTTTTTATGTCAATCGAATAGATTTAACATCACAAATAAATGTAAACTTTTACTATAGAAAAAAGCATCAGAACTTATTTGTGTTAACTTTTGTAGACGATTCATTCTATTTAACATATATATAAAATATCACAAATACAACAATTTAAATAATGCAAGTTATATAAAATCAGGATTTTATGTTGCCAAGAAAGACGATAAATGTATTTATTATATTTTTGGATATAATTTTTGAATATTTGCTGTTGAAGCAATCTTAAAATAGAAGAGTGATTATATCTTGCAATTATATCTCTTATTTATGTTTTATTTTGTAATCTAGCACAGATTTTGATGTTTTTTTTCATTACAAAAAAGTGATAAAAGGCTATTAAATTTGTAAAAGACATCAATGGCTTTATATTTTATTCACTAAAACTGAAAGATTTTAGATGAGGATTAACTGATCATTGAAAACATGGTAAGAAATAATATCATAAACGAGTGATAAATATAATAATAGAGTCGCCCCTACCCTAGAAGGGCGACTCTATTGTTGTGTTCATTGCATCGTAATTTAAAAAATATAAATCTATTATTTTTATAGAAACATAAAACATAGATTATCATAAATAAATTGTCGAATATTTTGCTATAAAATACACTTTTTACAATAAAATCAAGTATTTATTTAGTTCACACTATATATTTATTCAACCTAGATATTATTTCTGTATGTATATTTACTTTTTAAACATGAAAAATATACAAAAAAGGCTAACTACTTTTTTATTATATGGTAAATGCATTATAATAAATGTTATAAGAAAAAAACAAAAAATAAAACTTTTAATAACTAGATATTAAAAGAAAAATGCTAATTTCTATTATTATAAATAAAGAAATAGTATTTAACAAACACCGTATTCTAAAATAGACATTTTTTCTTTATCCTAGCTGAACTATTTAACAATTTATGTATTTTTTTAACAACAATTTATTATAAATGTACTATTATAGTTTTATTCAACATTAGACGTGTTAATTTGCGGTAGAATAATACCAAAAAAGGGTTTTTATTCAGCTATCTAACAGAATTAGCACCTCTTTATAGTTATTTAGGCGACTATATGTATCAAATAGCATATAAATCACCTTAAAGTTCATAAAAAATCCTATATTTCAAATTTTTAATCATTAAATCTGTTGTTTGTTTTACTTTAGCAAGCAGATTTAAACTCAAAATCATGTCTATTTTACAGAAATGTGTTATCGATGAGTGTGAATAATTTACAAAATACATTATATTGGGACTTAATTCAATCTCAGTATTAAAAAAAATCGAAAAAGTTAGTATTTTAGATGATTAGAAATATAAAAAAAAATTACATAAAATTAAAAAAAAAGAAGAAAAAAAACATTTTTTTATATTTACTTAATAAATTAAACAGCTTTTTTGACATTTAACCTATAAAAATTACCTATTTTAGCATTATCCACCTTTATTTTCGTACATAAGAAACATACCTAAAATGGGTTATAAATAAAGATCAAAGTCAATTAAATGATATCAAAATCTTCTTTTATAATTGAATATTTCTATTGATATAAAAATATATTCAATATTTTATGTAATTGATCATTAAAAGAAAAAAAAATAATAGGACCCTTAAACTTTCTACTAAAATCCCAAATCAAAATACATCAAGCATAATCTTTATTGATGTATAATTCAAAACATATTTTTTCGATTTGGTGTATATGATAGTTTTTATCACATAAAAAAACCACTAAAATAAAGAAAAAAAATAGTCGACTAAATCCACGCATTAAAGTTTCAGAAACAAGAAAAATATAAAATTTATGATTTTCTAAGTATTTTACGTTTTAAAAAAATAATTTCAATAGGGAAAACTTAATTTTATCATAAGAAAAAAAATCCCTTTTTTTTGCGATGTTCATTATTATAAAAAAATCGCAGAATATGAAAAATATGAGATAGCCAGAATGTGTATCTTAACTTATAAAAGTATGATCAACATATTAAAATTGGTTTTTGCGCCAAACAGGGCTTGGTTCTAAGTTTTTTTTAAGACAGAAAAAAATATGGCAACAGATAAAACTTGGAATTAACCAAAAAATCAATAAATTCACCTTTTCTGCTTAACAATTAATAACAAAACATACATACAAATATTAGCTGTGTCTAGTAGAGTATATAAATATCCATTATAAGGCAAAAGAATCTTAATTAAAACCAAGTTTGTTATGGCTATATATCCACAAAAAGATGATTTTATCTCCTATCAACTTTAGATAATGTATTTTATATGTCATAAATTATCATTGTACGATTTCTTTCTATGCTAGTGGACATATTTATCACCACTTATTCGGCTATTCAGCGACATAATTCAGCTAAAAGTAATAAAATTATGTTTAAAAGACAATTGATTCTTCCTTTTGCATCAAAAGAAATACATAAAACTTGTTTTTTCTCATCTCGCTGCAGACATATTATATTTAAAATAGTATAGAAAATCGATAATATAACATGCCGCAGGAAATATTTATAATAAAAAAGACTATTAACATGAAATATTCATTAAAAGGTTGTTTATTTAAACATAAAGGATTTATTCTCTACAACCAGAAAAGTAGAAAACCGCCTATAGAAATAAAAAAACCAAAAGATTGGTATAAATATGATAATTAAGCCACAAATAATCAATAAAAATTACAATTTATGCGGAATAAAATAAAACAATAACTATAGTTTTTTAGTAGAGACGTAATTTATATATCAATATTATTATTTAAGTGCATTAAACTTTAAATATTTACATAAAACTCTAATATCTGGTGTCTAAATAGAAAAATATTGCATTTGAATTTTCAATCTATTTATATTTCCTTTGAAAACTTCATTTTCTTAAAAGATGAATCTATTATTAGATTATACTAAATTACTAAGCACGAAAACTATTTTGATTTCGCCAGTATATATTATATATATGAAAAATAAAATAAAAAACTTAAAAAAATAATAATTTATTAACAAGAGAATCTTAAACAAAGAAATAAATAACAAATAAAAATACATATAATATAATCACAAAAATTTTCATATTATTATTCTATTAACAAATAATCTTAACATAATAAAATATTTATGGTTTTGAATATTATAAAGAACAATTGATGAGAAGATCTTTAGAATCAGAAAATCTAGTATAATGTATATAATAGACATATATATGCGTATTATTATTATTTATGCCAATATTAAAAATTTTATGGTGATTTAATAATTTATAGATTCTAAATGAAAATTTAAATAAAATCAGAAGAATATTCAAGATAAATAATTTATAAAAAAAAGTATAATAGTTTGTAAAAAAATGGTTAAAAAATATAATAAAATAAATCACAATTTATTTATCATTATATATTAAATATTTTTCTTTTTTGTTATTCTTTCTCGTAATCTAATTTAAAAGAAAAATCGAATGTTTTGATAACTATATTTTATATCTAGAAAGTTCAAAATTAGAATAGAAAAACAATATGCTAGCATATAATTTTATTTAAGAACGCTTTTCTAACATCACGATGTGTTCGAATATCTTAATCTAAAGATAAAATATCCAATAATAACAAAATAAAATAAAATAGAATGAATATATTTTTTGTTTATAATAGAAAGAAAAAAGCATTGTTCAGAATTTAAAGATAATAATTATAAAAGTAATAAGAATTAATTTTACCTTTACAATAAAAAAGTAAATTATTAATAAATATGTGGATTAAGCGATCGTAAAAAGTAAAAAAATATCAAAAAACCATAAAAATGGTGGTATAATTATCATTGAAAAGGATAAAAACATATAAATCTCCTATAAATAATGGCATTATTACAATTTAGTTATATATTTATGATCTTAATTGCATAAGAATATAAAGACATGAACTTTGAGATTTAAATGTTATCATAGCGATGATTAAGAAAGTAAACATAAATAGAAAATATGATAAAGGATATACAGAGCTTTGTTTTTTTTTTCAAAAATATGCCCCATTTTCAGAAAAAAACGCATATTTATAAACTCAATGGATAAAATATCAGTTTTAAAACAAAAATTCGGAGAAATAGACGGAAATATCATGGTAAAAACCGTATAATTTAATTTTCTTATCTAGAAAAGGGGTAAATTTGATCAATGACCATTTTAGATCGGCTTTTTTAGATAAAGGGCAAAAGAAAACTGTTGAGAACATAACACAGGTTTATAAAAACTAAAAAATTAAAGGATTCATATATTTCTATTTATCAATTCTAGTAAATATTTAATTTTTTTCAAGAATCGCGAAATTTTTACAAAAAAATATACAAATAAAAGAATTCTAGTAATAGCAGGGATATAAATAATAAAATATAATTTCATATAAAGTAACAATATTAAACCTTTATATACTTTCTTTTGTAAAATTCAAAATGCATAAATCAAGTTTATTATATGTAAAATAAAGCAAAACAGGATATTTAACATATACGATAAAACATCTTATAGAAGCTAAAGATTATTAATACATTAAAATACAAAATTGAATTATTGTAAGCAAATAATTATATCCAACGAAAAAACGTAAAACATAAAAACAAAACAGCAAATGTTGATATATAAATAATATCAAATAATTATTTAATTTACAGTGTATATTTAATTTATTTCCTTGTCTATAATTATTATAATTGAACCTTCGATTGAATCTTGCTAAAAAAAAATTTTATAAAAAAAAAGTCCAAATTAATTAAAATAAAACCCATGTCTATAATCATTGTAAAATTTGAACCTTCAGACAAAATCCATCTAAATAAAATTTCAAAAAAAAATTTCAAAATCGATTATATTTAACCCACGTCTAAAATCATTATAAAACAAATATCTTCGGAATATATCATAATTCTTGTATATAATTCTAAAAATATGAAAATTCTACTATAATATTCACTTGAAACAGTAAATGCTTGGCAATTTAATAATTTGAGTGGATAAAACCATGAATTTTTAAATCTAGAAATATAAAATTTATGTTCACATTTGAATAGCTAACTATTAGATTTATTAAAAAATGGAAGATAAATAAAAAAATATTTAGTCATTTATAAAAAAGGAGGACCAAACAGCCATAAAATTGTTTTAAAATATAATAATAAATTTTCTAGGTTTTATCGATTTGCACAAAAAACCAATAAATATATTAATTTATATAAACACATATAAATAAATTCTAATATAACATATCGTTTTTGATTTCATTTATATAAAAACAGAAAAAGTATACAAAATTTATCATAATGTAATAGGCATATCGATTAGAGAATAAATATAAAAACATTATATTACGCTATTCAAATCAAATAAAATAAAGTATAAAATAATAAAATAGTTCATATAGAAGAGGTTTCTCTGGAAATTAATATTTTTTGATGTTAATTAAATGACGCAAAAAAACTATAACGCATATGAATAAACTCAGTCTTTTAAAATATCAGAGAAGAATCTATAAAAGTATATATAGTAAAACAAAAAAATTGTTTTTAAATAGTTAAGCATATAAAAATCTAACGAGTAATATTCAAACCTATTTATAAGTAAAAATATTTTTATGCAATTAAATATTTATCTTTAAATAGTTAAGCATATAATTCGTAATCAATTATCTTTAAAAACAAAAAAAAACCTTTTTTTCTTCACATAACGCTTATTATGTAATTTTATAAACAAATAAAACAGCTATCAAGAACAGGGAAAAAAAACATTGTATTTTTAAGATTTAACACACAATATGATACAGAAGATAATTTTTTTATTGTTACAGCTTATGGATTTTAAAAACGAAAAACTTCAAATTATAGCAGAAGGAATGGCATAAAAAACCTTTTTCTATTGTTTCATACCACTAATAGTATTTTATACGTTTTTTTTAAAACATAGATATGTGATTTTTTATGTCAATCGAATAGATTTAACATCACAAATAAATGTAAACTTTTACTATAGAAAAAAGCATCAGAACTTATTTGTGTTAACTTTTGTAGACGATTCATTCTATTTAACATATATATAAAATATCACAAATACAACAATTTAAATAATGCAAGTTATATAAAATCAGGATTTTATGTTGCCAAGAAAGACGATAAATGTATTTATTATATTTTTGGATATAATTTTTGAATATTTGCTGTTGAAGCAATCTTAAAATAGAAGAGTGATTATATCTTGCAATTATATCTCTTATTTATGTTTTATTTTGTAATCTAGCACAGATTTTGATGTTTTTTTTCATTACAAAAAAGTGATAAAAGGCTATTAAATTTGTAAAAGACATCAATGGCTTTATATTTTATTCACTAAAACTGAAAGATTTTAGATGAGGATTAACTGATCATTGAAAACATGGTAAGAAATAATATCATAAACGAGTGATAAATATAATAATAGAGTCGCCCCTACCCTAGAAGGGCGACTCTATTGTTGTGTTCATTGCATCGTAATTTAAAAAATATAAATCTATTATTTTTATAGAAACATAAAACATAGATTATCATAAATAAATTGTCGAATATTTTGCTATAAAATACACTTTTTACAATAAAATCAAGTATTTATTTAGTTCACACTATATATTTATTCAACCTAGATATTATTTCTGTATGTATATTTACTTTTTAAACATGAAAAATATACAAAAAAGGCTAACTACTTTTTTATTATATGGTAAATGCATTATAATAAATGTTATAAGAAAAAAACAAAAAATAAAACTTTTAATAACTAGATATTAAAAGAAAAATGCTAATTTCTATTATTATAAATAAAGAAATAGTATTTAACAAACACCGTATTCTAAAATAGACATTTTTTCTTTATCCTAGCTGAACTATTTAACAATTTATGTATTTTTTTAACAACAATTTATTATAAATGTACTATTATAGTTTTATTCAACATTAGACGTGTTAATTTGCGGTAGAATAATACCAAAAAAGGGTTTTTATTCAGCTATCTAACAGAATTAGCACCTCTTTATAGTTATTTAGGCGACTATATGTATCAAATAGCATATAAATCACCTTAAAGTTCATAAAAAATCCTATATTTCAAATTTTTAATCATTAAATCTGTTGTTTGTTTTACTTTAGCAAGCAGATTTAAACTCAAAATCATGTCTATTTTACAGAAATGTGTTATCGATGAGTGTGAATAATTTACAAAATACATTATATTGGGACTTAATTCAATCTCAGTATTAAAAAAAATCGAAAAAGTTAGTATTTTAGATGATTAGAAATATAAAAAAAAATTACATAAAATTAAAAAAAAAGAAGAAAAAAAACATTTTTTTATATTTACTTAATAAATTAAACAGCTTTTTTGACATTTAACCTATAAAAATTACCTATTTTAGCATTATCCACCTTTATTTTCGTACATAAGAAACATACCTAAAATGGGTTATAAATAAAGATCAAAGTCAATTAAATGATATCAAAATCTTCTTTTATAATTGAATATTTCTATTGATATAAAAATATATTCAATATTTTATGTAATTGATCATTAAAAGAAAAAAAAATAATAGGACCCTTAAACTTTCTACTAAAATCCCAAATCAAAATACATCAAGCATAATCTTTATTGATGTATAATTCAAAACATATTTTTTCGATTTGGTGTATATGATAGTTTTTATCACATAAAAAAACCACTAAAATAAAGAAAAAAAATAGTCGACTAAATCCACGCATTAAAGTTTCAGAAACAAGAAAAATATAAAATTTATGATTTTCTAAGTATTTTACGTTTTAAAAAAATAATTTCAATAGGGAAAACTTAATTTTATCATAAGAAAAAAAATCCCTTTTTTTTGCGATGTTCATTATTATAAAAAAATCGCAGAATATGAAAAATATGAGATAGCCAGAATGTGTATCTTAACTTATAAAAGTATGATCAACATATTAAAATTGGTTTTTGCGCCAAACAGGGCTTGGTTCTAAGTTTTTTTTAAGACAGAAAAAAATATGGCAACAGATAAAACTTGGAATTAACCAAAAAATCAATAAATTCACCTTTTCTGCTTAACAATTAATAACAAAACATACATACAAATATTAGCTGTGTCTAGTAGAGTATATAAATATCCATTATAAGGCAAAAGAATCTTAATTAAAACCAAGTTTGTTATGGCTATATATCCACAAAAAGATGATTTTATCTCCTATCAACTTTAGATAATGTATTTTATATGTCATAAATTATCATTGTACGATTTCTTTCTATGCTAGTGGACATATTTATCACCACTTATTCGGCTATTCAGCGACATAATTCAGCTAAAAGTAATAAAATTATGTTTAAAAGACAATTGATTCTTCCTTTTGCATCAAAAGAAATACATAAAACTTGTTTTTTCTCATCTCGCTGCAGACATATTATATTTAAAATAGTATAGAAAATCGATAATATAACATGCCGCAGGAAATATTTATAATAAAAAAGACTATTAACATGAAATATTCATTAAAAGGTTGTTTATTTAAACATAAAGGATTTATTCTCTACAACCAGAAAAGTAGAAAACCGCCTATAGAAATAAAAAAACCAAAAGATTGGTATAAATATGATAATTAAGCCACAAATAATCAATAAAAATTACAATTTATGCGGAATAAAATAAAACAATAACTATAGTTTTTTAGTAGAGACGTAATTTATATATCAATATTATTATTTAAGTGCATTAAACTTTAAATATTTACATAAAACTCTAATATCTGGTGTCTAAATAGAAAAATATTGCATTTGAATTTTCAATCTATTTATATTTCCTTTGAAAACTTCATTTTCTTAAAAGATGAATCTATTATTAGATTATACTAAATTACTAAGCACGAAAACTATTTTGATTTCGCCAGTATATATTATATATATGAAAAATAAAATAAAAAACTTAAAAAAATAATAATTTATTAACAAGAGAATCTTAAACAAAGAAATAAATAACAAATAAAAATACATATAATATAATCACAAAAATTTTCATATTATTATTCTATTAACAAATAATCTTAACATAATAAAATATTTATGGTTTTGAATATTATAAAGAACAATTGATGAGAAGATCTTTAGAATCAGAAAATCTAGTATAATGTATATAATAGACATATATATGCGTATTATTATTATTTATGCCAATATTAAAAATTTTATGGTGATTTAATAATTTATAGATTCTAAATGAAAATTTAAATAAAATCAGAAGAATATTCAAGATAAATAATTTATAAAAAAAAGTATAATAGTTTGTAAAAAAATGGTTAAAAAATATAATAAAATAAATCACAATTTATTTATCATTATATATTAAATATTTTTCTTTTTTGTTATTCTTTCTCGTAATCTAATTTAAAAGAAAAATCGAATGTTTTGATAACTATATTTTATATCTAGAAAGTTCAAAATTAGAATAGAAAAACAATATGCTAGCATATAATTTTATTTAAGAACGCTTTTCTAACATCACGATGTGTTCGAATATCTTAATCTAAAGATAAAATATCCAATAATAACAAAATAAAATAAAATAGAATGAATATATTTTTTGTTTATAATAGAAAGAAAAAAGCATTGTTCAGAATTTAAAGATAATAATTATAAAAGTAATAAGAATTAATTTTACCTTTACAATAAAAAAGTAAATTATTAATAAATATGTGGATTAAGCGATCGTAAAAAGTAAAAAAATATCAAAAAACCATAAAAATGGTGGTATAATTATCATTGAAAAGGATAAAAACATATAAATCTCCTATAAATAATGGCATTATTACAATTTAGTTATATATTTATGATCTTAATTGCATAAGAATATAAAGACATGAACTTTGAGATTTAAATGTTATCATAGCGATGATTAAGAAAGTAAACATAAATAGAAAATATGATAAAGGATATACAGAGCTTTGTTTTTTTTTTCAAAAATATGCCCCATTTTCAGAAAAAAACGCATATTTATAAACTCAATGGATAAAATATCAGTTTTAAAACAAAAATTCGGAGAAATAGACGGAAATATCATGGTAAAAACCGTATAATTTAATTTTCTTATCTAGAAAAGGGGTAAATTTGATCAATGACCATTTTAGATCGGCTTTTTTAGATAAAGGGCAAAAGAAAACTGTTGAGAACATAACACAGGTTTATAAAAACTAAAAAATTAAAGGATTCATATATTTCTATTTATCAATTCTAGTAAATATTTAATTTTTTTCAAGAATCGCGAAATTTTTACAAAAAAATATACAAATAAAAGAATTCTAGTAATAGCAGGGATATAAATAATAAAATATAATTTCATATAAAGTAACAATATTAAACCTTTATATACTTTCTTTTGTAAAATTCAAAATGCATAAATCAAGTTTATTATATGTAAAATAAAGCAAAACAGGATATTTAACATATACGATAAAACATCTTATAGAAGCTAAAGATTATTAATACATTAAAATACAAAATTGAATTATTGTAAGCAAATAATTATATCCAACGAAAAAACGTAAAACATAAAAACAAAACAGCAAATGTTGATATATAAATAATATCAAATAATTATTTAATTTACAGTGTATATTTAATTTATTTCCTTGTCTATAATTATTATAATTGAACCTTCGATTGAATCTTGCTAAAAAAAAATTTTATAAAAAAAAAGTCCAAATTAATTAAAATAAAACCCATGTCTATAATCATTGTAAAATTTGAACCTTCAGACAAAATCCATCTAAATAAAATTTCAAAAAAAAATTTCAAAATCGATTATATTTAACCCACGTCTAAAATCATTATAAAACAAATATCTTCGGAATATATCATAATTCTTGTATATAATTCTAAAAATATGAAAATTCTACTATAATATTCACTTGAAACAGTAAATGCTTGGCAATTTAATAATTTGAGTGGATAAAACCATGAATTTTTAAATCTAGAAATATAAAATTTATGTTCACATTTGAATAGCTAACTATTAGATTTATTAAAAAATGGAAGATAAATAAAAAAATATTTAGTCATTTATAAAAAAGGAGGACCAAACAGCCATAAAATTGTTTTAAAATATAATAATAAATTTTCTAGGTTTTATCGATTTGCACAAAAAACCAATAAATATATTAATTTATATAAACACATATAAATAAATTCTAATATAACATATCGTTTTTGATTTCATTTATATAAAAACAGAAAAAGTATACAAAATTTATCATAATGTAATAGGCATATCGATTAGAGAATAAATATAAAAACATTATATTACGCTATTCAAATCAAATAAAATAAAGTATAAAATAATAAAATAGTTCATATAGAAGAGGTTTCTCTGGAAATTAATATTTTTTGATGTTAATTAAATGACGCAAAAAAACTATAACGCATATGAATAAACTCAGTCTTTTAAAATATCAGAGAAGAATCTATAAAAGTATATATAGTAAAACAAAAAAATTGTTTTTAAATAGTTAAGCATATAAAAATCTAACGAGTAATATTCAAACCTATTTATAAGTAAAAATATTTTTATGCAATTAAATATTTATCTTTAAATAGTTAAGCATATAATTCGTAATCAATTATCTTTAAAAACAAAAAAAAACCTTTTTTTCTTCACATAACGCTTATTATGTAATTTTATAAACAAATAAAACAGCTATCAAGAACAGGGAAAAAAAACATTGTATTTTTAAGATTTAACTCACAATATGATACAGAAGATAATTTTTTTATTGTTACAGCTTATGGATTTTAAAAACGAAAAACTTCAAATTATAGCAGAAGGAATGGCATAAAAAACCTTTTTCTATTGTTTCATACCACTAATAGTATTTTATACGTTTTTTTTAAAACATAGATATGTGATTTTTTATGTCAATCGAATAGATTTAACATCACAAATAAATGTAAACTTTTACTATAGAAAAAAGCATCAGAACTTATTTGTGTTAACTTTTGTAGACGATTCATTCTATTTAACATATATATAAAATATCACAAATACAACAATTTAAATAATGCAAGTTATATAAAATCAGGATTTTATGTTGCCAAGAAAGACGATAAATGTATTTATTATATTTTTGGATATAATTTTTGAATATTTGCTGTTGAAGCAATCTTAAAATAGAAGAGTGATTATATCTTGCAATTATATCTCTTATTTATGTTTTATTTTGTAATCTAGCACAGATTTTGATGTTTTTTTTCATTACAAAAAAGTGATAAAAGGCTATTAAATTTGTAAAAGACATCAATGGCTTTATATTTTATTCACTAAAACTGAAAGATTTTAGATGAGGATTAACTGATCATTGAAAACATGGTAAGAAATAATATCATAAACGAGTGATAAATATAATAATAGAGTCGCCCCTACCCTAGAAGGGCGACTCTATTGTTGTGTTCATTGCATCGTAATTTAAAAAATATAAATCTATTATTTTTATAGAAACATAAAACATAGATTATCATAAATAAATTGTCGAATATTTTGCTATAAAATACACTTTTTACAATAAAATCAAGTATTTATTTAGTTCACACTATATATTTATTCAACCTAGATATTATTTCTGTATGTATATTTACTTTTTAAACATGAAAAATATACAAAAAAGGCTAACTACTTTTTTATTATATGGTAAATGCATTATAATAAATGTTATAAGAAAAAAACAAAAAATAAAACTTTTAATAACTAGATATTAAAAGAAAAATGCTAATTTCTATTATTATAAATAAAGAAATAGTATTTAACAAACACCGTATTCTAAAATAGACATTTTTTCTTTATCCTAGCTGAACTATTTAACAATTTATGTATTTTTTTAACAACAATTTATTATAAATGTACTATTATAGTTTTATTCAACATTAGACGTGTTAATTTGCGGTAGAATAATACCAAAAAAGGGTTTTTATTCAGCTATCTA
>NW_028233099.1:0-25495 GCF_057557595.1 Rhyacophila brunnea | reverse complement strand
AAAAGCCACAGGCAACAGTAGATCAAACAGCCCGTAACGATCAAAAGGTAAAAGAGAAAGGAGAAAAAACTGAAGACAGAAACGCACTAGATGAGCAAAAAAAAGATAAAAAAAATGCAATAGATCCAGAGACAAATAAAGATTCACAGGCAACAGTAGATCAAACAGCACTTAACGATAATAAAGGGAAGAAAAACAAAAAGAAGAGACAAAGCAGAGGTCAATAAAAAAAACGTAAGATAAAAAACCACTTTTAACAGCGCGAAGAATTGATCAAAAAATAGAAGAAGAAAAGAATAAACATGAAGTTGATTTAAATATTTAAAAGTGTTTAATTAGCGGATGTATTTCTCCAATAGAGAGAATTTTTTCATAAATTTTTTAAAATATTCTAAATAATTATTTATACTAAAACATATACTTATTTAAGAAACTTAAAAAATATTTACATAAAATTAAAATTTGAAATTTTTAAATAAGTTCTGAAAATCGACAGAACAAAAAATAATGATAATGAATATATAATGTATGAAGGCTTTAATATAAAATTCAACTTTATATTTTATATAAATTATAAAATATCAAACACTTATACCAATAAGTCTAAAATTAGAAGGTGAATAATGGATATATATTGTATAAATGACTTTGTACAGAAAAGCAATAGCTAAATCTGCATTAAAAAGCACAAAGAAGTTTTAATTCTATAAAAAAAAACAAAGGTTCAAGCTACTCGATATTTTATAAAATAGGATTGAAAAATAAATTACTATAACAATTCCCATATTTTAGCATATAGTATTTTTTTGATACTTCTCGCATTTAATTCTTATACGAATACTAGTTTTTCAAACCTAATATTATATTCTTTATCATCTTTATATTCCTAATATATATACAAAAACCCTTTGATAGATTAAACACTGTATTTTTAACACCACAAAAACATTAACAAACTCTGTCCTGTGGCATACTGTATGATGGATAAATCTTATATGTACCAGGTTTCAATATGATTAGTTCTATCTTTATAAATGATGCTTTTTAGTTGTATCTAGTCATATTTAGCCTAATTAAGTGTCTCCGCTTATTTTTCAGAATTAAAAATCTCGTTATCTGATTATCCATATAGAATAAAACTAAAAAATTGGTTTTTTTTACTTCTTCTCTCTGTGCTATAAATTTATCACTGTGGGCAGTTTCTTCAATCTACAATTTTTTGACAGTGCCCAGTGTCTTTTTAGTAAATGTTTTGCAATTGATATTCTTGTACTAGCAAAATATGATTATTAAGTTAACTTTTTTAAAGGCATCTTAATAATTAATAACAATTTTCCGGGATGAATTTTACAAAATATGTACAGAAAATGGACAAGCAAAAATTTATCTAACCGAAAATAATCTTAAAGATACCATGTCTAATACACCTATTTTACATTATCCTAAAAAATATTAACGTAAAAATTGTGCGCAATCAACGGTGTACTTAATATATTTACTACGTTTTAGTTTATTTGCACGGGCACATCTATGATTTTCGACAAATAGTTTTTTGTTATATTTAACTTAAAAAATACTTCAGAAACCATCCTTACCATATAAAACTCGTTTCTGTCTATTTCTAAGGGTTTATGAATTCAATTTTATAAATGAGTATGTTTATTTATTTCTTAGACTATGGTTAGTAGATTAAAACCACTTAAGAACATATAGACACTCATTCAAAGTGCTTAATGATGTAAGTTCTGTTTTGAATGTGTAATATCATATAGATATTTTTAGAAAGCCACACAGATATAAAAAGCAGACTATAATACAACAGTAAATACATTAATTCTTTTCCCAAAAAAAAACTGTAGGCTCCATTGAGTTGAGTAAAGAAAGAAATCGCAATCTGTGAATTATTGTATTTAAGTATTTAGGTACCCAAACAATCCTCCCTTGCGGCTAGAATTACCGAAGTTTTTGTTATTGCTTAATGGTACTCTTTTTGCGGTTTATAGCAACAGATGATACTCTATCTGGCCATCATTGGTGAAAAATACTTGATTATATTACGTATATTTGAGCATTTCATTTTCAAAGCGAATTTTTCTATCTAATATCGTCATTTCTACTAGTATTAAAAGCTTTTATGCTTAGCACTGTTCAAAAGAAGCCTATAATATTATATTGCTATTCTTAATAATTCTTAACATCGGCATCAAAAACAATAATAAAATCTCTTTCAAACGCTTATCACAGCCGACATATAATTTTAGATCACTGATGGCTAGTCCACTGTTATTACAAGTATTTATATTATTATTGAGAGACCCTGTTATTAGCTTCTAAAACGCATATAAAGCCTCTGAATATAAAATTATACATTTTAGCAGTTAATAGTTAAATAAATGCGCTTTATATTCTGTTTTTTAGCTCTACTACAATCTATGATGCGCTATTTAGACCATTCAACGGATATACTTCTTTAAAAATTCTATTATAAGAAATAATTTTCCTTTTTGTGATCAAATGTTGTGCATTTAACAATATATTTCTTTCTTTTATCCAGAAATATCTTTACATAATTTTTGCACTTAATTAATCAGTTTTGCAACCTCGCTTCAAATGTTGTCAATTTTTTATAACCTCTTATTCTTTTCACACAATTATAAGTATATCCATTCTAGAAAAATCCGTAGTTTCTAAGTTTTTTTTCTATAAAATATATTGCGCATTTATATTGTGTGGTTTCTTATGATGCTTCTTCATATTTCGCAACTAAATTAAACTTTCTGAGAGCACATTATAATAAATTTTTCTTTTATTCTATAAAAGTACTCTGTAATGTTTATAAACACTCGATTACATTTTAGAGTATAATCACGGATCTCTTGTAAGAAGAGTTTATTATTGTTGCCTATGTTCTTTAACGAGGCATATTTGTATAAAATAGAGATAAGCATAATTCTGTATTTACTGGTTTCATTACAGTTTATATTATATAGGAACATATAGTTGTGCATTAAATTTGAATGGTTTCATTTCAATGTGGTTTTACCGATCAGAGTTGATCTAGTCCTTTTCTGTCATTTAGTGAGTATCTTGCCAGGAAAACTATTTCTGCATATCGGCTTTTTTTTTAAAAAACCATTTCTGTTATATATAAATATCAATGAAAGTTTCTCTTGTTCTTCAAGCATAATTTTTTATATATATTTTCAGATAAGAATGTGTTTGGGACATCTTTGCAACATAAAAATTACTATTTTATCTAGAAATTTCTGTTGTGGTTTAGAAAACGAATACCAGACTCAGTTTAAATCATTCTTTGATAAAAATAAATAGACTTTAATCTTACTCAATCTTAACTTTTGTCATAAAGCGTTATTCTACTACTATATTATATGCCAACTCTATATAGAGATAAAAAAGGATATAAAATTATAAAATATATCTATTTTCATTGCACATCTAAAAAATGCTGTGTGGCTTAAAAATTCACAATGAGTCATTTATCCAGCTTAATCAACTTGGTTATGCTTAAACCTTAGCAATTTCTTATAGATAAAATTCAATAGTTACATGGGATTGATTATCTGGCTGTTTCTTATAAATTTGCATAATTTTAAATTTGTAAAAATATTTTGAAAATTCATCTTAGTATTAATTTGAGATATATCAATAGATTTTCGTTATTGTGTAGTGTTCATTGGTTCTTTATCCCTTATGAACAACTTGAATCCTACCTACGGTATTGTGCATGATCAGAATGATTTGTTCTTACTCATTCATGACTTTATATTTTTATTATCCATAATGTTTACAAGTTGAACACTTAATATCATATTGTTACTCTTTATTTGATATAACTTATGTTTTACACCAGGAGTTCATGGTGAGTATTCGTAATCAACGGTTAAACGTTAACATTTGCAATGTCCGTGTGTTGAGGTCGACAATCACAGTGTCTTTTTTTATCACCTTTGCAAATTTTCAAGTACGCTTTTACTCACAACCATTCTTTTTTTACATTTTTATTTTATATATATAGCATACGTTTTCTTATGTAGAAAGTGTTGTTATATATTTATATAGTATTATTTTTTGCAATTTTAATCCAATCACTAGTTTTTCTAGAGCATATCAGGAATAAGCCTTGTGTATATAAATATAGTATTTAACAAAAAATACGCTTTAAATACTCGCTACAACTGCAAATTTGTTTCTATTTTATTACATATTTTTGATTATCTTTATTCATAGAGTTTTTTTATGCTCTTTGTGTTAGGTATCTCAACAATTTATCTTATTTTCTACTGCACAATTAGCTAAAAAGACAATAAGATTAATATTATTTTTGAAAAAGTTCATTTTAATTAATGCTAACAGTGATCACTTTGGAAAGAATCATTATTTCGAATTTTTTATATCGTTAGTGCTAATCTGAGAATTGTCTCAAAGAGTATCTACTTAAATCATGCCCTTCGATTTTGTAGTAAATTTTCGATTTTTTAAATTGCAAAATATTCCATCGCTTTTCTTGTAATAATTTTTTTTTGAACTAAAAAGAACTTTACAGTATGTAATTGCACCCTTTATCGAAGTAATATTGATTATAATATTGCATTTAATTCACTAACTAATACATTTTCATTGTAATTTAAAGTATTTTGTTTTACGTTCTAATCTATATACTTTCGAGTTTTTTAATATTGTGAAATCCAAATGAGCACACGATTTAAACTTCTAATTATAGTAATAATATATAAATATATACAAGTTTTATGTATTGAAAAACGACAGACGATCATAATGGGATACCTTCTGCAAACGAAAGTTACCCATCTCGATAATTCTAAAAAGTTTCTGTAGGATTCCGCGAGGTATATATACCAAGGTTGAACCCTTACAGTCATAATAAGTCTAGTTTTTCTTCACTTAGAGATGGTTAAAAATCTTGAACATAATATTTATACCTTAACTGTTTAAATCACATAATTGTATACCTTTCAGAGGTTTATATTCGTGAAATTCACCGTAAAATTTTTTATAAAGTCTTTGTTCAATATAGAAGCATGGAAATAATTTAATTTATTTTTCTTAAATTTTTTTTTAATAAATTGATCTTTTTTTCAGATGTAGACTCGATCATAAACCCTTATGAAAACAAAACTTTTTTTATTAACTAATATGTATTATGTATTTTATTATAAAGAAACGTAAATACTGGTTTCTAGTTATAAATAGTATTCAAATTGCATAATAAGTGATTCTATGTACCTTTGATAGGTTTTTACTTGATAGTTTTAATTTTTTCAATATTGTCAGTTTTATTATATGTTTTTTGCAAGTTAGTTAGGAATTTTTTTGTATATTTATTTTCGGTGAAGTAATATTATTTTTAAATAACGTCAGTATTATCTTTACATAAATTTATTTAGTTTTTGATTTTTTTTTCATGATTTAAAGAATTTAATTCTATAACTTGGATTATGCAATTTCACGAGTATATTTATTATTCGATGTTTTTTAAATTCACAAAATAGTTTATTTTTAATTCATTATCATAAAGATTCACTGTGCTTTATACTTTTTATTTGCAATTTTATAAAATTTTTATAGTATATTAATCTGTTTTGAAATTAAAACAGCTTTATTTGATTGAATATGTGCTTACTCTTTTATTAAGTTTTTATATCGTTGTAAGTCTGGACCAAGGCTTTTTTCAATATATTCAGATATTTTAATGAATTAAGAATTACTTCTTCTAGAGTTTGAAGATTTTTTTCTGGGGGTATTTTTGAAACATCTTTATCATATTATTCGCGTATTTTTTAGATATTTTGCTTGATCTTTTATAGCAGTTAATGTCTATATCTGCATAAAAAACGACGGTATTTATGTGATTTTAGTAGGTATCATGATCTCATCTTGGAATTTAATCACTTTTTAATTTTTTTTAATTTAATTGGCATATAATCAGAGAGAAATATTGATCACTTGCTAGTATATGCACACATTTTGTTCGAAATTCAAATAATTTGTTTTTTTACCTGGACTTGTCTTTCTTCAACAACTTTTGGATATATACTTTTTTTATTGTATCTACTATGGTTGGCAGAAACATTCTTTTAGACGAATTAATATTTTAATTGCCATGTTTGTAGTTTTTATACGTAAAATGTTTTATAAAATTCGTTTGATGGGTGCAAAAGCTTTTTATGAGCTTTTGGTTTTTTTTGCGCCGCTTTTGCCCAGTACAAGATTTTAATGTTCTTTACTTCTTGATAATGTCGAAAATTATATATAAAAAGAAATTAAGCCATTTTCAATATTTTAGCGGCTGATGGTAATACTAGCTCTATCATTTCTAAATTAGATTACACCTTTTCAAATTTTTTTTTAAGAGAATATAAATAAATTTTATTGCTCCAGAGATACTAGTATCATGTATCAATATTTATGAAATATATAGTGCGAGGCTTCAAAATTTAAGAGCATAAAGAGGAATTTTATTAATATCTCCTATTCTAATATTATCTTTATTTTTATTATCTTGAATATTTTTTTTTGTTTTTATACAAATTAAAATAAACATAATCTATCCATTTATGTGGTGGAATTTTTTTGATAAAAATTGTTAATTATCTATAATATAATTTATATAAAGAATTCATTTTTTGAGTGAAAATGTACAATGTCAACGAATTTTTTTCTTTTCTGGGACATTTTTTATTGTTGATAATTGCACCTTAAAATTATTTTCTCTTGGTATTATTTTTTTTTGTGTTGCAGAATCTGGTTTTTTTTAAAAATATTTTATTTTGTAGCTTTAGATATATTTGTGCGATATTTTCGTGCTAAGAGTGACTTGTTTTATTCTTGATCATATTTTTTTCTGCTTTATTTTGTTATACCGTTATTACAGCATAGATATATAAATTGTAATTATATTTTAGTACATATATAACTATTTGGTTTATGTAATATCGACCTTTTTATTCAACGTAAAACTGCCTGGTTTCTGTTCAAATTATTTGTGAAGCTGAATTGTTCTATATCATTGATATTCTGTTATGCATAACATTTTGCATCTTTTTTAATTGACTCTTTTATTGATTATGGAGGTTATGATCGGCTGAAATTTGAGAAAATACATCTTAATAGAGGTAATATTTATTTTTTAGTAGATAATTATCATTTGCACATTTAAATCATGTTTTGGAGTATATAAATTGATTTTTTTACTGAATTCTCACACAAATTTGAAAATTAATTGAGACGAGAAATAGTAGACGATGTGTTTTTGAAAGGATTTTGCATAATAAATTTGCTATGTATAATATATTATGATTTTTTTACAAGGCAAAACTTCGAATTATTCAATTTATATGACTTGTATTTTTACCAATTTTAATGCTTTGTTTCCATGTAAATTTTTCTCTTATTTTTGTGAGTTGATATATTTCTATGATTTAAGACCACTTATTTTCACCATCTCGAAAAATTTGAGATTTCATCACCCATAGATAAATCCTAGTGTTTGAAATTTGGTATTTTAGCGCTATTTTTTTAGGCTCTTGGCATGTATCTTTATGTTATATGACAGTTATTGGCATATTTTACAAGATTTGAACTTTATTTTATGTATTCTATTGCTCCTTAGAGTTTGTTTACTGTCAGAGGGTCTCTTAATGCTAGTACAAAATTCTCTTCATTTATACGAGATCTTTCATGTGATAATATGGATTAGTTCATACAAAAAAACTTAATTTTTCTTTTGCGAGAAAAAATAAATGACAAAATATTTTTTTGCAAAGGTTTTTATGTGAAGAACTTCTTTTTATGTCTTACCAGTAAAAAAAGCAAACAGCCAATAAAAATGGACTAAATAATATTATTTCAATTCATTCTACTGTTGTGAAATTCGAAAAGAAATAAAGATTGAAGAGAAATAAGATTTGCTGTAAAAAAACAGTTGTTATATTGCCTATATAATTTTTATAAAATAAAATTGTATAAAGAAATAGTAAAAAAATTATTTTATAGGCAAAGATAACAATAAAAACAATTTTTAAATACAATTGCAGTCTGCAAATTTCATTAAATAATGATATTCTCGAGCATTTAAAATATATAAAATCATTAATTCAATGAAATCAAGTTTATAATGAATTTTTACAAATTTATTATACCTAGAAAATAGATTCACTTACATTTAAACATCATATTTCGGAAAAAAACATGAAGATCACAAAAAAACCTTATAAAATATTCCACGAAATATCTGAAAAATGGTCCTTGCACGAAATTTTTGTCAAATTTATTTAAGCATACGCCAATATAACCTTTAAGTACCTAAATCTATACTTGTTCTTCTAGTAAGGTTTTCATAAACGATCGAATCTTGATCATTTATTTCACTAATGGATAATATCACATTAAAGATAAAAAAAAATTATGAAAGGATAATGGAGGCTCAGAAATTAGATAAGAAGCTGGACCTTATTTAATTTTATATTACAACACCTTTTTATATGTTACAAAGCTTTAGTGATTACATTTCTTTACAAAATGCATAATCATCAGTATATAAATATAAAATATAGAGACCATTTACTATGCTATGAATCAGCATTAATAGTTTTAATCTGCATATATTATAAAAATATAATCCTTTAAATCATATGCAAAATTTGAGATATGACTTAAAGCAAGTTCTAATGCGGGCTAGAGCAGAATCATTTGCTCTATATAAATTTATTAAAATACGAGCTTATCTAGAAATCAAATGTTAATATAAATTGCTAAATATTTTTAACTAAGTCATTTTAATAGAAAAATAATCGCTACGTCCATAGGTATGTATTTATATTACGAGAAAATTTTAATAAGAAAAAATTGTTTAATCATAGGATGGAAAGAAATAAAACAATTATGAAGGTTTTCTTTTGCAAATTTTTAGGCGTAGTATATAAGTAAAAAAAAGCGACATTTTGGTAATACATAATATCAATATAAGTATTTTAAGTGATGAAAAATGCTGCAAAGAAACTGAGTTAAATTCGTTAATAGAAAGATTCGCTATAACAAATCTCCTCATTTTGTTATAAGCTGAAAAAAAATATACATTGCTTTAAAGTCCTTAAAATTTGTTTTATAAAAGCCTATTTGTAGATATAGTTATATATATCGATTAAGCGATGTAAAAATTTTAAGAATATATATTAGAATAATTTTTTTGCAAGTAATTTAGCATACAAAAATTTGAAACTACTCATATCTACCCCAATTGATAGATGAACAAAAAAATATAATGCAGAGCACTATAAAGAAGATTCATGCGAAGATGTGGCTGTAACCGAGCAAAAAGATTTTAAAAAATTGAAATATTTAGAAAAAATATTAAAATTAACAAGAAGTACATCTTTCAAATTGATATAAACGTGAAAAGTATCTTATTTATGTGAATTGGTTCAAGATGCGTATGCGGTCATACTTAATCGCTTCCATCATATGCCATGCTTCGGATGTGAGAAAATCTGAAAATATTATATTAGAAAATTCCAATGCAATTATTTTCATCAGGAATATAAAAGAAGAGCAATTATATTATATATAGACCAAAATGGGAGAGAGTCGGTTGTCAAAAGATTTGATGCTGTAAACGTAAAAGATCAAAAAGAACATAATTAAGTATATCATCTTATTCTAGAATTATATATATTAGAAGAGTCAACTTATGTAGAAGGGAATTTAAAAAAATATACAAAAGCTTAAAAAAGGCAAACATGGTTTTATTTAGAAGAACAAGAAAAATTAAATGCTACAAAGTCGACTCTAATATTTTTCAATTAGTAATAGGATAAAAGGAAAATTACATTTTCCAATGATCCAAGAATATATCCGATATTGCAATCTTGCTACAAACAGCACAACAGGTTACAAACTCCTAACAATAAAACCGAAAAAGACAACAGAAAAATTGAGCAATCACAAAGAGTGTAAAAAAAACTTGTATTTACTTTTAATAAAAGCAGCGAAGCTGAGAAAGAGGAAGCTAAGAAATTGCGGAAGAATGATGCGATCAAGCAACATGATCATAGACAAAGATGATCATTAAAAAACAATGCTAAAAGAATACAGAAAATCTTAAAAATTTAAGAAAAAGAATGAGCAGTACAAAAAAAGATGTGACTTGATCAAATAAAATAACTCTTTAAAAATATATAGAATACCTTTTTTATGAGGGCTGACTAAAAACGAGAATTATACAATCGAAGCGTCAAATTAAAAAGCAAAATTTTTTGAAAGTGGGAGAAAAAGATACGAAAAATAACAAAAAATCAATAATAACGATAAACTGTGCCCATTTCTATCAGTCCAAAGCCAGAAAAAAAAGCTTCATGTCATTGTTGAATTTAATGGCATGTAAAATTCTCTCTTGAATTCGAAAGCTGCTGGTCAGATGTAATCAGAAATTTCAACATTAAAACAACAACGAGCCTCTAAAAATTCAAATTTCAGATCTAATCAAATGAATTTTTGGAAAAAAAAATCAAGAAAAATGGTTCTACTTGGCAAGACATATCTATATACATGAGAAGATGTATAAATAATAAACTTAGACCTATTACATATATGAATAAATTATATAAGTAAACGGCAAATGCGGTTTTAAAAATTTATTCATTGTGTAATGGTGACAATAAGATGAATTGCGGAAATCAGTTAGAAACAATATGGCGCGTTAGGGACATATGAAAATTGTACTCGTTTTTTTCGATAAATTCATAGCATGAAACAATCCAAATACAACGTAGATTGATGTAAAAAAGTATTAAACCTAATAGAACACAAACTATGCATGTATATATACAAAATTTATATCCTTTTACATAGTAAATGTCATTTTGATATAAGATTACTAGAAAATGAACTATACCTTTAAGATAAAATGAAGAAAAAATCATTATAAAAGAATGCATAAGAAAATACTATAAGGAGAAGTTATTATATTTTATTAAAGTTCTATGTATTGATTTCTTGTGCTGATTATATAATAAACGCTTTACAGATTTAAGTGTAATTTATGATGTGAACTCCTATAATACAGATTATATGCTGTTAATATATGACTACCAATAGATATCAAAATACCAGAAACATGTTATCATGACGGATGAAACATATTTTTTAATTTTAAAATGTAGGCCTTAAAATAAACACCAATGAATCTGCCACTAACCATGAAATATTCGCAGATGTAGCAACATTTATATATGGCATGACAGCCTATGAATATCTTGAAATCATAAAGAATAGCAAATCGGAGCTAAAACTAGAAACTTATTATATAATCGCAGAACAAATTCAAATTATAAAAGAAAAATATGAAATACTAAACTGAATGCTAGGAATTGTTTAAAGCCATTAGTATACATGCAACATCACACACGATAAACATAAAGGCGTTAAGAAATCAAAACCTAATTAATACACCAAACCTGATTATAAGATAACAGATATATTAAAAGAATTTTCAATTCACCTCCAGCCTAGTAATAAACAAAGATAATGTAGTAAAGGAAATGAACTAAGACGTGGGTTGTGTAATATTTAATTTAAAGCCGAGAATATGATCCTACAGCTTGGACTTTTGCTTGAAAACTGTAACAACAGTAGAATAACGAGGGGTACAATATATAAAACATAAAAAGATAACAAGAACATTTTCTCACGAATTTAAAAATGGCTCATCGCAAAAAAATATGCCAATATCACCGATTCTATGACACAGGAGAAAACAGCAAGAAAGACTATTGTGTAAAATAAAAAAAAACATTAAATTTATACCTTTTGAAGTCAAGAATAATGATATGGATGATGCTGTTAAAATTATAAAGATGGAGGAAAGACGGCAAAATTAATCCACATGAAAAATGAAAATTCCGTTTTATTCAAGACAGTGATGTGGTTTTCGGTGAGATGAAAAAATGCCCTCATTGAAACTAAGCCATTAAAACAATTGATCACCTTGAAATAAGAAGCAAAAAAATGTTAGGGCTGGATTACACGCGAAGACACAATGAAATCGTAAGATGATCTTATTATCACCTATTAAGAAGATACAACTTAATGAAAACTATAAAGATCAATACTCCCTCAGTACAAGAGATCAGCAAAAACGAAAATGCGGAAATAAAGGTTGATACCAGAATCAAAATAGGGATGATAAAATTCCTAACGATAAAAAAGAGTAAGTTGTTATGTTGATCGAAATAGGTATATCTAGTATTGACAACTTTAATAAATTTGAGAATAAAAATTATAGAAAGTATGCCATCTTGGCGAATACGATTCTTTCATCTACAAATTTTAAACCTGAAAAATATGATATTTAATGAATTTTGATGAGTGGTATTATAATTTCATAGAAAATATGTTAAGGAGTTCAAAATGTTGGATACTGTTGAATTATACATGCAAGCACACACACTTCGAAAGATACTTGAACTTATCATATTGGAGTAAAGAAGAGAAGTTGATTCATTTTTTTCAGTGGAAGTACGTACGATGCAACGCATGTTGTGCAATGTTCCCAATGGAATGACTACGTCTCAATATATATAATCGATAAAAAATACTATACCCATGAATTAAAAATATTGTTTTTAAATTATATTTACTAGTAAACATCAGACGTATAAACAAGTTTTAATGCCGGTTTTTATACCATTAAAGAGTATAAAAACTAAATTCGATAATATATTTATTGTGATAAATAAAAGATCGAGCACAATCATAAATAAACGGCGTTTAGTATTATATATATGCAAAATCATCCATTGAAAGAGTCACGTTGCTATTAATAATACTTGATACATTTTTGACTATCAATATAGGCTTATATTCGATTATAACTTATTGAAAGCATTTGCACGAAAAAATACAAAAAAAATTTTACTTTTAGAAACAAAAAAGCATTTTTGGATTATACTCTATGCTTACGTCACGTTATATCAATTTAAAACATAAATTCATGTAGCTTTTAGGCGGATTTCTTATCTACATGTTATCAATATTATCCATAATCGTTTTAAAACATTTCCATTACCTTAGCATAGAAAGACAAAAGATACCAAGTATGTATCTATGACGGAAACTGCTATATTAATTTAACTATTATTTATGAAAAATCCTATAATTTTTGTTTTTATTCAATGTAAGACAAGCACAAAAACCATCATTTTTGCTTTATATGAAATTATATGCAAGGAAAGAACATATATTACTTTGAAACGTCTGAAAGATTTTTAAAAATAAGTTTCTGCATTTTTTTATTTAATATTTTTTTTTATATATATTAAAAGATAAAACTTCAATATTTTTATAGCACAAGATATAAATAAAAACACCACTTAAAAGGTAAATAGTATTCATATTATGCGATATACGCACAAAATTTGAATTTGTGGCAAAAATTGTAATAAAAATACATTTTTAGAGCTTACATATCTGTGTATCATATCTAAATCATAAATATTTTTTTTGATAAATTTTAATCTCGGTCAGATTTTTATTATTGATTGTGTTGCATATCTTAGCACATTCTATGTTCACATCTGCAATTAATATATTCGATTTTTTCTTTATGCTTTAATTTCTACAATGCCGAACCACGATCTTTTACTATATAATCTCTAAAAATTCAATGCTCATGTAAGATAGAATTAACAACATATAGGTTAGAAATTTTACTCTAAAAATATATAAAATAATAGGATAGAAAATTTAGATTTAATTTAAAGTCTAAATATAATAAATGTTGTTTTATTGTTTTTATGCAAAGAAAATTTTTATACTGCATTTAATCATTAATATTCTTGATATATAGTTTTTTTAATTTGTTCAACAGCATTAAAATACAAAGTTTATTGAATTATTTTTTTACAATAATAATCCACAAAATATGAAAATATTTTTTGTTCTACGTTTTTATATTTTTTTGCAGCAAAAAAATTTGTTTAAATACTTCAAATATATAAACTCTGATCTATGCTTTAGATATTTGTTTTGTGAATTAATATTTGGTAGAATTATACAATAGAATGAAATGTATTGAATTTGTAGTTTGCATGTGTAAAGATGCAAATATAATGATACAGAAAAATTAGGATATAACAAATATACCATCAACATTTATAATTTTATATGGATCTAAATAATATATTAAATGTGTTGTTCTATATGTCAGCTTCAGTTAAGTCTTACTATTGTAAATTTTGTTTTCTAATACAAAATTAAGACTGGCTTACTAAATTTTATCATATAAATTGCTTAAATGGTATCACTGCTCTTTTCCTAACTTTTATTTTTCGTTAAATTAAGTTTTAAATATTATAAAAATATGCCTACTCATTTATTGTTTTCGTGTTATATATGAGGGAAAAGAAATTTTATTTTTCACTTTTTTTTTGTGTTGCATCCTTGCTTTAAGTTCTTTTCGAAGTTCATATAAAAGTATATTAGCATGATTTTTTAGTGGCAAATATTGTTTAAAATTTTAATATTTACATAATTTGTGTATTTATGGACTTTTTTATCCTCTTACCAAAATTTTTATGCATTGTTTGCAATTTTATATTAAATTAAACATATAAAAATATATTGTGTATAAAAATAGAGTTAAAATCATAATTTTGACATCGTCAAATAGTACGGAAAAAGAATTTATATTCAATAATGCATTAGAAACACCGTCGATATTGTGCATTTTTACTAAAACTTACAAACAATTGCCGCTATTCGCATGAGCATGTTCAATGTTGCATGATTGGTATTTTTATCATGAAATACAATCCAATTTTGGGTCATATATACCAATGGTAAAGTCCCAATATAAAATTTAATATTATCGTCTAAATCAAACATTGTATTATTTCAGATAAGATTTAGGATCTAATGTTATAATGCATAAATAAACAAAGATAATACACTTGTAGCATTATACTATGCATCTAATGAGAAAATTAAGACATCATTTTTTGTAACAGTCACTGTTTTTCTGAGACAATTTACAAGATTAATTTGAAATCAGTTAAATGTGATTTACTATTGCTTCTGAGCAGATTAGATATACTATACAAAAACGAAGTGTATTTATACTCTGCACATATAAAATATTCTCTTGTGTGCACTATCGCGACTTTTTTTGTTCATCGTAAATACTATCCTTGTTCAATAAAAAAATGTTTCGAGAATTCTTTAGTATTCTATTATAGTAGGTATTTTCGGTAGTATACGGAAAATATACAAACAACGTAGATTACCTAAAATTATGTATTATTTGCCTACATCAAAATATAAAAATCTTCAAACCGCTATAGTCTACAACATATTTGTAGTTTACATTATGTTATGCATAATAAATTTAGTGTGTATATGTTTTTATACATTGCTTGTCAATCCTCATTGAGTTTTTTAAAATAAGTATGCTAGTTAGATATCAGACTTGTAAAATATTCACGAAAACATTTTTAAAATATACAAGAAAAAGAACGCAAAGTTATCAGCAATCATAGTACCTATATTCCAAGAAAAAAAATATGCATTAAAATAACAATTAACTTTATATATCATAATATTTTAAGGAATCAATGGGTTCTACAAATTTAATAATATCTATAATTTTTATGAATAAAAACGATTTATATGTAGCACAATAACATCACATTTGGTCATTGGTAATAAACACAAATAATTTTATTTAAAATTGCTTAAATACTAAGCAAAAAATACTTTGTCTTATATAATATTAAAATTTTCAACGTATGATGATTGATCAAAAATGTTATCACTACCAATAGAGATTTTGTATTTATATTTTTTTAAGAATTCAAATTCGATTCTAGTTAGATTAAACGGACAGGCGCAATCGTCATCAAAAATTATAGTTTCAAGATCCAGATGTGTCCCAATACGTGATAAATTCATCATGAGATTTCGATCACCAATATTTGTATAATTAGTCACTTGGACATCAGGATAAAGTATACAATTTCTACCAATTTTACAGTGACTACCAATTGTGGTGTTTTGATGGATTATTGACCCCCTGCCAATTTTAACATTTTTATCGATTTTACAATTATTAAAAATATATAAACCACTTTCCCATTTAAAATCTGTCTCAATTATAGTTGTATTATGTACAGCTATCCATGCCTTGTTAGTTTTTTTTCTGTAAACACAAAAGCCATCAATTTCACTTCGTTCAAGAATTTCAATATTTTCATTTAAAAACTTATGATTTCGTGTCATACTGCCGCAGGTTTTATTATTTTTAATTGTTGTGTAGTCTGCCCAATATGCATTTTGATCATAAAAATCAACTACAAGATCTCTAAAGGGATAAAAGAAGTTTAAACTTTTGAGCATCGCTCTATTTCTACGTAAATTATCTTTTAGTTCTATTTCAGAAACCTCACCTTCCAAATAATGTCGTTTATCATTATATATATTTTTCTCATGGATTTTATATAGAATATTCAAAAATTCTTGTTCATTTATCCTGTATTGTTGTTTCCAATAGATTTTATATATAAAATGGCAATTTCGATAGTCAAATTCTTCGTTGCTTATGATAAAATTCGCTTCATCACCTATTTCAAGCGTAGCTAAGCTTTCAACATCAAATTCTAGTCCGGTTCTCAGCATAAAATAACAGTCGTTGCAAGGCTTATACAGTCTCACGCCGTTATCGATAGAAATGAGTTTCAAACTCATAGGCATAAAATCTATAAAAGTAAATTTGTCTGCTCGTTCATATTTTTGGGGATTTTTTCTATAATATTTTGTGTGACTTGGTTTTCGTCTTATTCTATGCCAAACATCATCTTGGTCGCATTTATGAGCATGATCATATTCAATAATTAAGTTAGGTTTGAATACATGTAGTTCATACAGTTCATTGTGATTTGGTTTCAGCTGATTATTATAATAAAAAGCAGCTAAAGTATTCGTATGTCCACTATCAATGACATCTTTCTCTTGGGTTCGAGGTACGCATATTTGATTTTGCGTAAAATTATTTTGAGTACTGGTATCGATATTTGATGAATGTTCTAATGAGATGAAATGATTTCTCTGTTGGATTTCACAAAAGTTTGGTTGGTCTTTTGAAATACATTCATCTATATTTTCTCTTAGGAAATGCGAGCCCATCAAAACCTGGTTTTCCTTACGATTCGTATTGCTTTGGCCTGTTGTATTTATTGAATTATCATTACAGCGACGCTTATAATAATTTTGAAATCCACTAACATATTCATTGCTAGAATCACTGTTGACAGCAGAAAATTCATTCTGAATATAATCAGTGTTCAGTTGTCGTGGTTTATGATTATCTATGTTGTACCATTCTCTTATAAAAGTATTCTGATTCGAATCAAGTTTTTTTTGAGTTTGAGATAGCTCATCTTCTATTTGATTAATGCCACTATACCCATGTATTCCTAATGTATTATGTTGAAAACCCTTCAGATAGTTTTCTAGATGCGAACTCGGAGTATTTTTCATATTATGATAGTTATCGATGTGTTGAATCTGTTTAGAATTGAAATTAGAATCTGTGCGACTTTTATCATCAGAAACGCTCATTTCAGAAATATGAACCGGGTAATCACCTGATGTTTTTGTATAAGGATTAGTAGAAGCAATACATCCTGCATCAATTATATTAAAGTCTCTGACGGAAATACCTTTCAAACTTACATCACCATTTGATAAATCGATTGTATTTGAAAATTTCGGTGTCGAAGTTTGTTTTCTTTTGATAATTCCGTGTACATTCATTGAAGCCTCTTGAATGTGATCACTTGTATGTATTGCATTCAAAAGTTGTAAGATATCAATGTAAATCATTAATTATGGATAATTAAAATTTTATGATTTATACTGATTAAGAAAAATATTTTGGGAAAATATGATAACAAATAATTTTGATTTGATATAAATAATACTTGATTTATGAATATAAAGTACAAAAATTGAATTTATTGTCATATTTATAAGATTGAAACTTAGAAAAGCTTAATGGCACATAAAACAACATTTTTTAAGTAAATATATGGGTTTTTGTTAAACAATCGAAGTTATTGATATCAAACTTTGAAATTCTTTTTTAGTATCAAACTGCACAGTTATATATAAAATATGGTGTAACTTCAATAATGCTTGTCGATTTTATATATAAATTTTTTTTGCTGATCTTGCTTTTTTCAAACAATTTTTGTAAAATTGTTTCATATCTTAGACAATCTTATAAAATGTAAATTGAAGATCGTTTTATATAAATTTTTATGTGCAGATTTTACAAAAATACAAATATCTCGTTGCTGTTCTGAATGTTGAATTTTATAGTGTATATATAAAGATAAAATAAGCAACATATATTGCATGATTAAAAATTATAAATTTAAATTGTATATTGACATGATTTTAAAAAATATGAATTTAAATATGTTTATTATATTAAATATCATGTACGTAACATTATGACTTTTTTCATTTTATTAATACAGTAGTACGGATAATATAGCTGCATGAATTTGATGAACAATATATTTAAACATAACTATACGCATAAAACAAAAAAGATACAAATAATAATAACTAATATACTAAATTTTTTTATTATATCGATGTTTTTAGTATGTATGAATTAATAAGTTATAACTACCATTGCTTGATTAACCATTAGTACTTCTCGTAATAATGCATGTTTTCAAAAATCAAATTTAACTGTTGTAAATCATACTGATATCAAAAGTAGAATATTGTGTGAATATGAAATCAAACCATAGACATACGAAAATAAAATCTTTAAATAATAGAAGGTGTTCAATAATGTTCTACGAATTGAGGGAACAAATTAAACCCTACATTTATATAAATACACTAAAAGTTTTGTCGTATGGCCCTTTGAACATAATATACTTTTTAATATATTATTTATAATGCTTTTTAAGTCCATATAATTATTCTTCTAAGGTTTTGGAGTTTCATATATATTTTTGATGATTATCATACGCTTGAGAATATTTTCTTAGAACGCAGATATTATATATGAACCACTTTTTAATTCGAAAATTATATGTTATTACACGGTAAAAATGAAGTTCTGTAATGCGATCAAATGTACGTCTTTTTTTCTAAATTTTTGCTGATATTTGCGTTAAAACACCAAAATATATAAATTTACATTTAATAAATAGCATTTTTGCATCTCATACATTGGCTATTATTGATATATTTTTTAAAGCACCATTTCTTAATGATTTTTAAATAGTTTATATTATGGTAAAGAAATGTTACATTGTTAAGTTTTATAAAAGAAATCCATAAATATTTATAAAATTCTACATCTATTGAATAAATTTATGATAAAAAAATATATATAATAATATTCTAGTTTGATATGAAAAAATATCATTCTTTTTATCGTAAATAGAAAAAGCAAATAAAAATAACAAGTTAAATCATGTTTTACATGCTACAATTATATTATTTCAACAGATAGAATTCTAATAAATGAATATACCAAATGAGTTCTGATATTTACTATGGATTATGATATATTATAACAATTTATGCAATATAAATAAATATTAACTTTATAATTGAAAACAGGTTTTTATATTCGTAATGAGTTTGATATTTTCTCATGAACGCGTTAAAAAGACATTATTACACAAGTTGCAAGCGAATATATATAGTTTGTTGCATAAACAGTATTTCTAAAATAAAATTTAAAGTTGTTTCTATTTATTACTTCTGCATAATAAAACCATACAATAAATGGTATTTTTATAAGGTTTTTCTATATATTAATTTTTTATTTTACAATCAGAGTTCCCTTTAAATATATATAATCAGCTAAGAAATTAGGGTCCTAGATCCAGGAAGAGCAATTTATTTTACAACATTAATAGAGTTTATTTTATATTATATTTTGTTTTTTTAAGCTATATATATAATTTCTTGCATGATAATTTTATACATCCATCAATATTATAAGACAGAAGATTTAGATTTGAAACCTATATATTTGTCTCATACCAGTGTGTTCAACAATATTCCCGAATGGGCTGGTCACGTCTAAATAGATAAAATTTACATAAAGAAACTCAACGCAAAAAAAGATTAAAAAATAATGTCTCGATGTTTTGTATTTATGAAACATCTGGCATGTAAGTGGTTCCTACTAAAATGGGTTGATTACATACAATTATAGCGTATATTGTATTTTTGCACCATAAGGATAACCTAATCTTATTCTCGATAATATACAATTTTTAAGGAACAAATAAAATCAAGTACTTCATGTTTATATAATTTCAAGATATTTTGATCATTAAACATAAGAAAGACACTACATTCGTAGTAAAATCACAGCAAATTATATGGTAATAATTTATAAATAAAGAAACCGTAAACCCCGCAAATCTGACAGGTACACTTGTAGAGATATATCAATATATATTTCATTATATTACTGCAGCTTTATACCTTTTTTTTTTAGACAAAAACTATAGAAGCTTTTGCTGACTCTTTTCAGCATTGTATTTTCTAGTATTTTTTTATGTCACAATTTTATTGCGGGGGAATTTTTATCTTTAAGTTTGATATAATGATCTATAGGCCTTAAAAGCACCCATTCCACTATCTACATCTACTATACAATTAAAAATATATACAATATAAATATATAAATATGGTTTTTTTAATTGCACTATACTATATATAAGAGTAACATCTTATCTATTTATATGATTTCTATTTTCCAATGACGAATTATGGTATAAAAAAATTGTAATGGCTATTCCTCATATATATAACGTTTAATTGCTAAATGCCCAAAAAAAAATAAATTACATAGATGCAGTAGGGTTTCGTTTATTTTTACATAAAAATATTATATTGTGAAATCTTTGAATACAGCGATGTTGTATATTGATACAGTATAAATAATCTATTATTGATTTTTTTTGCTATAAACACTTAAATGGCATTAAAAACGATCAATCATACTTTTTAATGAACTCTTTTGAAGTAATTTATACTTTTTAAGCCCAAAAATGCTTATACCTTTACCATCTTATCTTTTTATTACATAATATAGTTTAAAAAGCAAATTTCACAATATAATAGTATTCATTATTGGTGCTCTAAGTTTACGACATAGATACTGTGTTACACATAATGAGTAATTTACTATGTCACAATGTATTCGAATTTTAAAAATGCCACAAAAGCAAACAAAATAATAATATGGTGATACTTAAAGGTATATAAAATATGCTAAAATTACAAAATATGTCATGGTATGCTTATAATGAGTTCTCTACGCATTTTTTAACTATTTAGTCAAAAGAATTTTAAATAATTTTATTTAAAATAGTTGTTAATAAAATACATGTTACTTTGTTTTGTTTAAATTTTACTTAGATTTAATAACATAATAAAATTTATATCTCAGAAAATAAAACCTCTCATATAGCAAAATCATACATGTAGCTCTGGATATTTGTAAAATACCTTAACTAATATCGTTTGGCAGAAGAAACAAGTTACCAAATAAAAATTGGATTAAGGTAGGAAGAATGCAAAAGCGGGCTTTTATATTTTTCTATTGGGTTTTAAGCATCTAATTATCAGAAAATAATAAAAAGAAGAAATAAGCTATAAAAAAAAACCATTTTTCTTAGATTATAACAATATTACTACGTGGTTTTTTATACACAACTTATGCTTTTTTATTTTTATACGATTTCAACTATAATCTTAGAATTTATATATTATTTACCATATACTATATCAACTAAAAGCCCTATAATAATGCTAAACTTTAACATAAAACAAGAAAATATATTGTTAGAAAAATATTACACTTTGAGAATCTTGATGAAATTTTTTTTTATAAAAAATGTAATGTATATTATTTACCACATAAATGGGTAAAATTGAAAAATCAGAAGCAGAGCACTACAAATTAAAATCATAGTGAAGTGCGGCTTTAACCGAGAAATACGATCTGGTGGCATTGGAACAAGCGCAAATTCCACTAAAAAAAACAACAAGACATCAGACGAAAAATTAGAACTATAAGTCAACGAAAACTTCTTTGTATGTATGGGTTCATGATGTCTTTAAAGCATATGTAAACGCTTTCATTTTATGCCACGCTTATGATGGGAGAAACTCTAAAAATATTATAACGAAAAATTCCAATTAATTTGTCCCAACAGGAACTAAAAAGAAGAACAATCAAAATGATAATAAACCCGAATGGAAGGAAGTCTATTTTTAAACGATTTGATGCCGAAAACGTTAAAAACTCCAAAAGAACAAAATTAACAGAACTATCCCATTTATAATTGAAGCTGATAGAAGAGTTAGAAATATGTAGAAGAAAATTTAATATAATATACGAAAGCTTTGAAAAGACAAACATGTTGAATTTGTTAAACTAGAAAAATTTTATATTATAATATTGACTAACATAATCTCTATATACTTTTAATAAGATAAAAGAAACACTTACCTCCATATGATCCCAAGAATATGTCCGATGTTGCAGTCTTGCTACAAATCGCACAAAAAAGCCCCAAACGCCTCACAACAGAACTGGAAAAAGACAAAAAAAAATATTTCGGTTATAGTCTAAAAAATTAAGCAATTGAAAAGAATAAAAGATGGACTAGACTTATATAAAAATATATGCAATGAAGTTCAGAAAGATTTAAAAAAAAATAAAGAAAAAAAATGAGATCAATAAACATGATCATAGACATAGATGATCATCATAAAAACAAAGTTAAATTTTCATACAATAAAAATAAGAATATTAAAGCCTAAGAAAGACGTAACAATAAAATATGTGACTTTATCAAAGAAAAAAACTGCTTTGAGCTTAATAAAAGACTTTTATTTGGAGAAAATTGAATGAAAACGAGAATTATACAATTTTAGCGTCAACTGCAAATCACAATTTTTTAGTGAAAATGTGGGGAAAAGGTACGAAAATCACAGCAAAACAAATAACAACGATTATCTATGCCCATTTCTATTAGTCCAAAAACAGAAAAAAAGCTAAGTAACATTGTTGAATTTTATTAGATAAAACAAATGACAGTTGAACTGTAAAGCAGCTGGACTAGATGGAAAATATAATTTCTTTATTAAAAAGATGAAGAACCTTCATAAATACAATTATTAGATTTTATCGGATGAATTTTTGAAAAATGAAAATTAGCAAGAACGGTTTAAATTTAATTTGACGTATCTTATACCAAAAGAAGATGTCAAAATAGAAAATGAATTTAGACTAATCACGTGTATTTATAATTATAAGTTTACAACAAAAGAGGTTATAAAAATCATTCAATATGAGGTGGAGATAGTAGAATAGGCTGCGGAAAATCAGTTAGGAACATATGGCGCGTTTAAAGGGCAGAATACTGTCGCTTGTGTATATTGCGAACAATAAATAGCTTAAGACAATCTAAGCACAACGTGCATTAAATATAAAAAGGCATTGGACTCGATAGAACAATATTCTTAGCATGCATGTATTCAAAACATGAATCTATCTACGTGACTTACGTCTTTTTATATAAAGAATTGCAAGCAAATAGACTATATCTTAAAGGTAAAATGAATGAACCTCATGGATAAAAAAACGCACATGGGTATGATACAAAATGATAGTCTGGCATCTTTTTTATTCGTTCTATGTATTGACCTCTTTAGCTGAAAAAGTTATGAATGCCCAGGGTAAGTGCAAAAAAATATGGGAACATCAATAAAACATACCATCTTCTTTGTTATAGATGACCTCAAAACAATATTAAAAACTTGCAAAACACTTAAACTAATGACGGATGAAATATTGACCTTCTTTAATGCAATAAGCCTTGAAATAAAGGAAAATAGGTCTGCCACTTACCACGAAATATGCGCACATGTAGCAACATTTTTTTTTTTGGACGGGCATCCTATAAATATCTTGGAGTAATAAAGAATAGCAAATAGAAGCTAGAGCCAGAAACTTTCAATATAAGTGCAAGAAAAAATACTATATTGAATGTGAAATTTATGTAATACTAAACTGAATACTCTGAATTAAATTAAAGCAATTAATGAAAATGCAAAATCACACATAATTTGCCATAAAGGCATATTAAAATTGGAACTAGAAGTATACCATAAACTTGATTATATGATAAGAGATATATTAAACGAATTTTCTTTTCACCTCCAGCCTAGAAATATATGAAAGATTATATTTAAAGAGAAATGAACTAAGATGTGGGCTATGTAATATTGAATTTAATGCCGAAAATATGATCTAAACGCTAAAAATTTTGCTTGAAAACAATAAAAACGTATATCAACGAGAGCAGCAATATTAAAAGTATCGAAGTATAAAAATATAAAAGATAACAAGACACATCTCTTTCTAATTGAAGAATAACTTAAAAAACATAAAATGCCAATATCATCGATTCTGAGACAATGGAGAAAACCAGCAAGAAAGTCTATTGTGTAAATAAAAGAAAAACAATTACCATAAAAACCTTTTGAAGCCAAGAAAAATGAAATAGTCAGATCATAAAGTTTAAAGAAAGATGGTAGCGTAAAACCAAGTGAAGAATCAATATTCTGTTTATTTCAAGACAGAGATGTGGTTTTCGGTGAGAGCATTAAATGTCCACATTGTAACGAAGCCATGAAAACAATCGATCGATTTGCAACGAGATGCAAGAAGATGTTATGGCATGATATTCCGCCAAGTTAGAATGAAATCTTAAGATGTCTTTATTTCCTCCTATGGAGAAATTACAACTTTAAGAGGACCAAAAAGATCAGAACTTCCTCAGTACAAGATATCTGCAAAACGAAAATGCGGAAATAAAGGTTGATACCAGAATAAAAACTGATGTGTTAAAAAAACAAAATAGATCTGTTATTTTTATAAGCGATAAAAAAATAAAAGTTATAGCGCTGATTGAAATGGGTATAACGAGCCTTGACAACTTAAACTATGTTGAGAATGAAAAATATGGGAAGTATGACATCTTTGTGATTGAACTTGGATAAATTTACAAATGAAAAAGAAGAAAAGTACCATATGTAATAGCTTGGGAAGGTATTTTGCAAAATTAAATAGAAATGTGTTAAGGTGTTAAAAATCATGGACGAAGTAGAAGCATATATGTAAGCTATCCCACGCAATACACTTAGGAAAAGCTTATTTGAGAGAAGAAAAGCAGTTAATCTATAATTTTCAACGAAAAGTGTCAAAGATGCATCAAGGAGTTGTGCAATATTTCCAATGAGCTGACCCCGCCCAAATAGATAAAATTGATAAAAAGAAAATTAACTTATAAATAAAGTATAATTGCATTTTTACGATGCAAATACTTCTATTAAAAATTAAAAAAAT